>NC_058403.1:86816991-86831572 GCF_002201575.2 Neomonachus schauinslandi | reverse complement strand
CGCGCGGGGGAGGGGCCGGCGGGGGAGGGGCGCCGCGGACGGGGGGGGCGGGGGAGGCGGCGGCGGCGGCGGCGCGGCGGGGGGGTGGGTCCCCTCCGCCGGCCTCGCTCCTCTCGCTCCCGCCCGCCCTGGCGGCGCTGGGGGCTGAAACGGTGCGGCGCAGTCTTTTAAAAAAAATAAAGACCCGCAGGCGCTGCGAGGCGCCGCCGGGGCACTGGCCGCCCCACCCCCACCGCCGCGCGCAGCCGGGTGCGGGGCGGCTTGGGTGTTGGCCGCGCGGCCCGAGGCCCGGTGGGGGCGGGGAGGCTCTCGCCGTAGCCAGAGTGGAAAGGCCGGTTAAGTTTCCGGGGGAGGCCCGAGGGGCTCCCGCATGTTCGGGGGCAAGCCTGTCCCCTTGGGCACCCCGGGCTGCGCGGCGTGGCTGGCGGGGCACACCACGCGGTGGGCATGTGCAGGGGAGCGCGACGCAGGCATCATATGGACATTTGTTTGTGAAAAGATCTGCACACACCTTTGTGTGCATAAATACATATGTTTCTCGGAAGCGTACCTGGAAAGGTGCTTTATCTGTAATAAGCGATTTTCAAAATGTAATCCAGAGCACGGGATCTGTAGAGAAAACACACGCACACAAGAAAAGGTTTTTGATACTAAACACAAAGCTGTAATTGAAATGTTTATGCCCAAATGTACTGTGAATCAAACATATGGTGGTATTTATCGTCTGGTGGGTCTGTTTGAAAGGTTTGGTCGATCAGTTCTCATTTCACAAAAATAAAATAATGTAACTAAATGTTTACTA
Organism: Neomonachus schauinslandi; assembly: GCF_002201575.2. Taxonomy (NCBI): domain Eukaryota; kingdom Metazoa; phylum Chordata; class Mammalia; order Carnivora; family Phocidae; genus Neomonachus; species Neomonachus schauinslandi. Next base: position 86,830,770 of record NC_058403.1, on the reverse strand, counting down.
AATATATACCTCTACAGCAGCATTGACAGTAGAAGTTTATCCACTTTGTGTACTTTTTGCATGTGTGTACCACATCAAAGCAGTTTATAAAGTATAACTTAGATGAGTGATAATGGGACAATATGATTGAGGAAAAGAATGCAGCGGGTTGTTTTTAAAAAGGGAGGCGCCTCAGTTTTTAAAACATATTGTTAATCTTTCTAAGGCCCTCAGAAAGCAGGGGCTTGGGGGTCTTAGACCTTTGCATAATCCTAGGATCTTTTTAAGATGTGACCTGAAAGAAACCTTTTTGTCGTTTTGGGTTTTGTTTTGTTTTGTTTTTCAGTTATTGCTGTCTTCAAAATAAAATATTTTGCAGCCTTTTTAGGTGAGGGGCTCTGTTTTCATACTTTCCTCACAAGATTTGAAATAGGTGTATTCGTTATTTTAAAGCATAGTCTTTTCCTCTCAATATCAAAGACCTAAATTTTCACACCGATGAGAAAAAAGTTCATTCCAAGTAACTTTTACACATGTGGATTCCTGGTGGACTAAAATGCTCACTGATTAGACAGTGACTTTTTTTGGCCAAGGTCAAAGGTTCTTTCCCCTTGTGCCCTGGCTTGGGGTAGGGTGGGAGGGTGGGTTGGGGGAAAGCTGCCAGAGGCTTTTCCTGACAATGGGGGGGAGGGGGGACAGAGGAAAGGGAGAGAGATTGGAAACTCCTTCCCAACCACCAGAGAGTTCAAAGCATCTCCAAGGTTTGTCCTTAGAGCTGTTTTCACATATGAAAGAGAGAATGTTAGATTAAACAATGTCACCTGATGGGAATTTAGATAACTGAAGGTTTCCAAAACACTGTGTTGAGTGTACAGGGAAACAGCACAAAGAAAGCAAGGTTTGCATTTCAGTAAGATTCTAAGCTGAGGCTTATTTACTGCACAACCAGCACCTTGGCAAAGACTCTATTTCAAGAAGTGATGAGTATAGTACCTTTTTTATATATATATTTTAAGTTTTGATTAATGACACATGTATTTCACTAAACATCCTCTCTTCACTAAGTAAACTGAGTACAATTAGGGTTCATTATCTGAGCCACCAAATGAAACAAATGTATAGTCCTAGCTTGTTTTTGAAGTGTCACTTTGTGCCACCATGCATGGGTCTTCTCTAGGCAATAGCTACTATAAAGTCAAACCACTTTTCCTGGGAATGAAACCTCCCAACTTCACTGATTTCTTAATAGAGTCATCTCCATACCTGGAGCCTCAGGCTTATCCTCCCTCAAAATGACCTCTACCTTTCTTCCGCACGGGAGGGCCTACCTTCCTTCGGGTAACAGGGTCCACGTCTTCCAGCCAGAAATTCTTTTTTGTTTTTAAGTTTATCTTTTTTTTTTAGTAATCGCTACAACCAACGTGGGGCCTGTAGTCACGACCCCGAGATCAAGAGTCACACCCTCTTCCCCAATGAGCCAGCAGGCTGCTCCCAGCCTGAAATTCTTAAACCCTCCACCAAGCTGCCTCCTTTCCTAATGAAGTTATTATCACAATAATAATAATCCACGTGTTTGTTTACATCTTTGTAGTTTACAAGGTATCTCTGTGCATAAATTACTTCATGTAAATATCATAATAACAATTACCAAAGGTGGGACCTGTGTCATAAACTAGTTCCAGTGAAGTACACCTCTTCTGCCATGCTAACAAGGCTTTACTTGAAGTACCTTTGGACAAAAAAAAAAAAAAAGTGCTAAATGGGAAAAGCCGTGATTCCCCTCAGGAAGGAGTTTTATATGAGACCATATTTTGATCACTTTGAATTACATCCTGGAACCTATCTGAAATGACAGGGTGGCCTCAACATGAAATGTTCAGATAAGTGATCCACCATAAAAAGGGTCACATGTATTGTCACCCCACCCTCTAATCATTCCAGCATATCCAGTACACATGATCAGAGGTCTCACCAAAATTCAAGCAAGAACTAGGCACAAGAGTGAGGCAAAGACAAAGAAGTAACTCTTGTTACTAATTTTCAGTGCTTTGTCCTAATCTTAAAGCTGTTGTTAATATGTTTCTAGAAAGGAGAAATTATGGTTACTAAGAAATTTTAAAGCAAAGAGGCACATTATTAAAAAAGTTCCCTTGAACTCTTTAGCTAATTACTCAACAAAGAGAAACCTCATACCAGTAACTGTTACCAGAAGTTACGTATATAATATAAAATGACTAAACAAATCTTGACTTGTTTTATTTCAGTAATATCACACCCAAGGGGGCGTGGTATGGCAAGATAGCCTAACCTTTGCAACTTTCCTTACCCAGGAAATAGAACATTTTTAAATTAAGGTGGTTTAATCCCAAACCTACAAAATCTCATTACTACATATGTTTTTAAAGCTACCATGTATTAAATTGTTTACATTAGTTGATCTATGTAATTAAAGTGTTCAAAACAAACTTAATAGCATGAAAAAGATATTTGATACCAAAAATATTATCCTGGCAACTATAACTCTTTATATTCTTACTCACCCAGGAACTCAGTGGCTTTCTGTCTGCAGCATTTACCCCCAAGCATCTTGCTGATACCCTGTGATATGTTTCTGTTTCATTTTGACTCAATTTGTGCAATTCTTTGTCTGTGGTTCTTCCAGCTATCAGCTTTTGCCATCCGGACTGATGCACATCTCAGCCACACATCTCAAGATCTCAGCATAGACGCTCCTTTTCTCCATCTGTGCTTAGCATGCAACTTGTGACCTTCCCTCATCAGTGTGAACCTTGTCACAGTTTTCCATGACTCTGTGACCTGATTTCATTACAACAATGAACTTTACTTAGGAGTCTTCATTTAAATTACAAAAGCAACACACAACCCTCTTACAAGTATTTATGCCTCTCAGATAAAGGAGATAGCAGGTTGTATCCTGCCTTTGTGATTCAGTCAGAATAGAAACCCAACCACACACAGAGAACATTGCCATAGCCATCACTTGCTTATACTGACCAGCCTTGTGCTTCCTCAGGGCAGCACTCACCAAGGCTCTGCCTCATGTTGATGGCTTTGCTGTTTTCATTCATTCAACAAACATTTATTGAATGTTTAGTGCACCAGACACTGTTCCAGAAGCTGTTTACAATGAACCAAACACAGCTGCTACCCTCATGGAACGTATATGCCAGTCTTGAGTCTGGTAAGGGTTGGAAGGACAGACAGATATCCCAAAAACATATCTGGATTAGACTATAGTTTGACTTCTCTAACAAAGGTAATATAAAAATGGCTTAAGCATGATGAATGTTTCTTCTCTTATGTGGCCATTCAAATGTAAGCATTCCAGAGCCGATAAGGTATCAAGGACCCAGATAACTCTGCTATCTCCACACACATCTTCTACCTGTTGACCTAAGGATGCTTCCCCAGCTCCTGCCATCACATTAGATTCCAGGCATTGGGCCAGAAAAAAAGGAGAAATAGAGGGCCCATGACTCCACTTCAGGGCTTGTCCTGCCAGTCACACTTACCACTTCCCCTCACACCCCATTAGCCAGGACCTGGGCACATGCCCATACCTGGCTGCTAGCAAGTCAGGTAAATGACAGCTACTGAGCCTAAGTAAAAGAAGGTGGGGAGAGAGTTGAGTGTATGTTCTTTTTAGAGAAGGCTGCTCAGTTAAGGTGACATGTGATCAGAAAACTTAATGAAGCCAGGGAGCAGGGGAGCGGGCTGGGGGGTGGGGATGCAAATATCAGAAGAAGGAGCATTCCATGTAGAGGGAATATCAAGCACAAAGGAACAGAGGCAAAATCAAGGGTGCTATATTCCAGGAATAAAAATGATGCCAGTTGACTGGCATGAAGTAAGCCAAGGAGTAGCAGGAAAAGGAGCCAGGGGCCTGACGTGAAGGGCTTTTTTCTTCTTGTGAGATTGAAAGGCCACTGGAAGGTTTTGAGCAGAAGAGACTTGATCCAGCTTCTGTTTTATTTTTTTTTAAGATTTTATTTATTTATTTGACAGAGAGAGACACAGCGAGAGAGGGAACACAAGCAGGGTGAGTGGGAGAGGGAGAAGCAGGCTCCCCGCTGAGCAGGGAACCCGATACGGAGCTCTATCCCAGGATCCGGGGATCATGACCTGAGCCGAAGGCAGATGCTTAACGACTGAGCCACCCAGGTGCCCCACAGCTTCTGTTTTAAAAAGACTACTAGGCAGAAGATCAACTGGAACAGTGCAGCAGTGGAAAGGGGACAGGTAGTTAGGGGCCAGTGCAGAAATCCAGCGGGGGGATGGTAGCATGGGTGATGGTGGCAGGAGCCTACCGGAAGAAGCTAAACTCCATGTACATGTTAAACAAGAGAATCCAGATATATTTTGTGGCATGTCAGAGAAACAGAAGAGTCGAAGGTGATTCCAAGATTTGAGACCAAACAAGTGGAAGAATGGAGTTGCCATTTACTGAGATGGAAAAGGCTGGGAGAAGAGAAAGCTTAGAGAAAAATCCAGAGGTTTATTTTGGAGTTTGATGTGGCTATCAGACATCCTGGTGAAAATGTTGAATAGGCAGCTAGATATACAAATCTGGTGTTCAGAAGAGGTATCGGAGCTGGAAATACAATTTTGGGACCTGTCAGTAATGATATTTGAAATCCTAGGTCGAGATACCATTGACTAGAGGGTGAGTATAGGAAAAGAAAAGTTCTCTGTTCCCTTCATTTGGCTCCTGCCCCAAATGTTTTCTCTTATCATCAATGCTCCTCTGCTCTTAATGGGGTCAGAAGCCCAAACATTTTATCATAGGTGGATGTAAAGTGACATTCTCTCTGTGCAAGGGTGTTGATGGACACCGTAGATGATATTAATCGGTACCATTTATTTAACTTGTTGCCAAGCACTTGCATGTTTGTTGTCTCCAACTTTCTCAACAACCTGAAGCAGTAAATAGTATTATCTCAGTTTGATACATGAGGAAATCAAAGTAATGAGACCAAAGAGCTTATCTAACATCATACTGCAAATGGCAAAATAAGGATTTGAACTCAGGGCTATCTGATTGCAGCATCCGTTGTTCCACCGAGTGAAATTAAGCAGTTAAGGCCAGAAAGTGCAAGTGTTCGCCGAAAAGCCCTTCAGTGAGTGAGGAGAACAAAGAAATGCAAAGTGGGAAAAGGGAGAAACTGCTTGAGGGGAGGAACCCTGTCTTAGTCACATTTATATGACCCATCATTTCCTAGGTCAGAATCTCAAAAAATGTTTATTGAATACAGATGTGGTTGTAATCAATCAATTGGATTCACTCTTTGATACTCTTAGTGTGTCTACTGATTTCACAGGAAAGATTTTTGTCCCACTTGCTCCCTACCTCTCATCACCATCGCCCCTGCCACCACAGGGCAGTTTGGGTCTGGAATGTTCTTAAAGACAAGTTTGTGGTCAAAGAAGATAATATACAGTAATTCAATTTCATTTATTACAAATTTGAAAACCTACTTTTCCTTGAAGCTTTGAATTTCAAGTTGTATATCTAACTCTCCTTCTAAGGAAATGTTTACAATTTGGTTAATTAAATTCCTTTGAATTATTAAACTACATTTATACGTTTAATGTATTCAATTTTCTTTTTAAAATACTACAGTGCTCAACAAACAAAAGAATCACAAGTAGTTAAGTAATGCTTATAAATATGATAAACTAATTAGAAAATATGATGAATCTTAAGTTCTCTTGAACATTGCAAAAATGTTTACAGATTTAATAAAATTCTCATATCTTTTCACTTGAAATCACAAACCTAAATCAATTACAGATCCATGTAGATGTTTTGAATTGGCATCACAAGAACAACCTGTTAGGCATTCTAAAATGTCAAATTATCTTTTTTTTAATATTTTATTTATTTGACACAGAGAGAGATAGCGAGAGCAGGAACACAAGCAGGGGGAATGGGAGAGGGAGAAGCAGGCTTCCCACCGAGCAAGGAGCCCGATGCGGGGCTCGATCCCAGGACCCTGGGATCATGACCTGAGCCGAAGGCAGGCGCTTAACGACTGAGCCACTCAGGCGCCCCTAAAGCCACTCAGGTGCCCCTAAAATATCAAATTATCTTAAACATTACAAGTGTTTAAGATACCAAATACAAATATGCAGAAATTATTTCCAAACAAAATAAAAATAATAGCGGGGTGACTGCCTGACTCAGTCAGTTAAGCGTCTGACTTGATTTCGGCTCAGCTCCTGATCTCAGGGTCCTGAGAGAGAGCTCTGCGTTGGGCTCAGAGCTCAGCGTGGGGGGGGGGGGCAGTCTGCTTGAGAGTCTCTCCCTCTGCCCTTCCCCCAACCCGTGCTTGTGCACGCACATGCTCCCTCTCTCTCTAAAATAAACAAATCTTGGGGCGCCTGGGTGGCTCAGTCGTTAAGCGTCCGCCTTCGGCTCAGGTCGTGATCCCAGAGTCCTGGGAGCGAGCCCCGCGTCGGGCTCCCTGCTCCGCGGGAAGCCTGCTTCTCCCTCTCCCTCTCCCTCTCCCACTCCCCCTGCTTGTGTTCCTTCTCTCCCTATCTCTCTCTGTCAAATAAATAAATCTTTAAAAAAATAAAAGTTTTTATAACAGAATTGTTGAGATAACACATTTCTAAAATTCTCTACATTTTCGGAGTGCCTGGGTGGCTCAGTCGTTAGGCGTCTGCCTTCGGCTCAGGTCATGGTCCCAGGGTCCTGGGATCCAGCCCCACGTCGGGCTCTCTGCTCAGCGGGGAGTCTGCTTCTCCCTCTCCCACTCCCTCTGCTTGTGTTCCCCCTCTTGCTGTGTCTCTCTCTGTCAAATAAATAAAATCTTAAAAAAATAAATAAACAAATCTTTAAAAATAAAAATACTAGGGGCGCCTGGGTGGCTCAGTCGTTAAGCTTCTGCCTTCGGCTCAGGTCATGATTCCAGGGTCCTGGGTTCGAGCCCCACATCAGGCTCCCTGCTCAGCAGGAAGCCTGCTTCTCCCTCTCCCACTGCCCCTGCTTGTGTTCTCCCTCTCGCTGTGTCTCTCTCTGTCAAATAAATAAATAAATCTTAAAAAAATAAATAAAAATAAAATAGAAATAAAAATACTAGTATTATGACTTGAATTTATCTCCTTACTAAATGCTTTCCTGAAGCTAAAAAAAACTGATGCAGTAAGTAAACAATGCTACTGGCCCAGGGAGTTAGGATGCCTTTCCAGTGGGCTGAGTGGCTTATTGTCCTGAGAGGTTCTGGCTGGAGATGCAGACATCAGGGCAGTATTTCTCACAGCTGATGAGACATGCTGAACCCTCCTTAATGACAGCCAATGGGAACTCCACGTTCTTGCTTTCAAATGGGTGGCCTTGCCATAGTTCATATCCACAGATTCTGGCAGCACTTACTTCTTCCAAACGATTGGATTCTGTACCCCCATGGGTAGATTGCCAGCACACATAGCTGGAGTCAGTTTATCTACTATTTCATGTTATTCCGAATTGTTTTCATTCTATTTTCTTTTCTGGCAGGACTAAAATTCTTATAGAAATTAACTTTGCACACTCTCATGTCTGTGACTGACTGTAGTTCCAACCACACACACACACACACACACACACACACACACACACATCCCTTATTATAGCCATTAGAAAGTGAGCAGACTTAGCTTTATGAGAAGAATGCCCCAAATGCCCTGAGAGGTACAGCCCTTTTTTTTCATTTTTAAAAATAGATACTATCGGGGCGCCTGGGTGGCTCAGTTGGTTAAGCAGCTGCCTTCGGCTCAGGTCATGATCCTGGAGTCCCTGGATCGAGTCCCGCATCGGGCTCCCTGCTCAGCGGGGAGTCTGCTTCTCCCTCTGGCCCTCCCCCCTCTCATGTACTCTTTCTCTCTCTCATTCTCGCTCTCTCAAATAAATAAATAAATTAAAAAAAAAAAAAGATGTTGTAAAAAAAAAAAATAGATACTATCGGGGGCGCCTGGATGGCTCGGATGGTTAAGCGTCTGCCTTTGGCTCAGGTCATAATCTCAGGGTCCTGGCATCGAGCCCCACATCGGGCTCCCTGGTTGGTGGGGAGCCTGCTTCTCCCTCTCCCTCTACTGTTCCCCCTGCTTGTGCTCTCTCACTCTGTCAAATAAATAAATAAAATCTTAAAAAAATAATAAAAATCTTAAAAAAATAAAAATAGATACTATTATATCCTTATGTCCAGATTTCTCAAACTGTGTTCCACTCATCATGGATGCATAGCCTTTGCTTTTGGGAGTAAAAGATTCCAGTATTAAGGAAGTTTGGGAAATCTCACATGTTAAATCCATCTTCTAGAGATTTGCAATGTTTATTAGGATATTAAAGACTGAGATACCTTGCAGTATGAAAATCTTGTAAACCCAATGAATCTTTTTTTTTCTTTTTTTAGTAGGCTCCACACCCAGCATGAAGCCCAGTGCAGGGCTTGAACTCACGACCCTGAGATCAAGACCTAAGATGAGATCAAGAGTCGGACACCTAGCCGACTGAGCCACACCCTAGAGAATCTCTTTTATAAACACATACCTTTTAAAACTTGCCACAGCTAGCATTCTGTGGAACACTGGTAAATTGTGTTTGGATTTAGTCAAATGTTTTTATTTTATTTCTTGATCTCTTATTTTTTACTTTTGGGAGGTCAAAGCTCAGATATACAATCAAATGTGCTTCCTAATATTTCCCTTCCCCTAAACTTATCCCACCCAACCACAGACAGAACTGAACAGTTGCAGCCCTTCCCTACAGGGGAAACTGCTCACCCAGGGGGTAAAGGGTTGAGAGAAACTGTGTCCTGTGGCAAGTCCCCACCAAAAAGAGAGGGGAAGTCGCTGAGCACCTTGTGCTCACTTCCTTCCCACAATTTTGTAAGTCACCTGTCCTTTGGGGACAAAGGCCTGCAGAGAACTCTCCCTGGGGGCATGGTAGCTCCCTCGCCCTTCTACAACCTTCTAATATTTCAGTCCTCTTTGGGCAACAAACTGGGAAGACTATACCACCCAGTAACCAGGTTGTTATTGGAAAAAGTAAAACAAATTTGATTTTATACATATTTAGTGACAGTATAACAACCACAGGGCTAGTTTAGAAGCCCGAGGAACCTGGTTCTAGATGCAGCTCTACCCACATTACTGTGTGATATTAGACAAGACTTCAACCAGCTCAGAAACTCAGCATCTTTGTTGATAAAATAAGGACCACGTTAACAATATTGCTCGAGAGTGGATATTGAAAATATTTACTAACCAGCTCTACATGGCCATGCCAGATCATTCTGCTAACTGGCAGCCTTGCAGCTCAACTCTTTCACTCAGTCCACATTTAGGGGTGCCTACCACGTGGCAGCCATTTCACAGGGCTGTTGCATGGATCTAATTAAACAATGTTTGTGAATCAGATAATGTTTGCTCACCACCTCCGTACAGAAGCAAGGGATTTTTAGTCATTATTACCCTGTATAATAAAGGTATAAAGAATAAGGAAGATGGGAAGCCTCTTAAACACATTTCACCTGTTAACAGTCTTGCCTACCTTCTGGGGGTAGCCCGACTAAGTTTGAGAGCAGACAGCACTTTGAGCAAGAGCCTGAGAAAGTGAAGACCTGAGCCAAGACCAGCCCATAACACAGCATAACCTCAGGATATCAAATAGTAGTAAGAGCTCGCACTTTATTGAATACTTACCATGTGTTTAGGCCTTGTTCAATTTTATACAGATTAACTCATTTAATCCCAGTCGCAGACATATGAGTGAGGAACCATTATTATCCCCTGTCCACAGATGAGGAAGTTGAATCACAGGCTGATTAAGTGACTTGCCTGAGGTTTCCTAGCTCGTAAATATCAGTTTCGTTTTCATCTAGGTGGATGAGTTCATGCCCTTAACCACCACTCCATATAGCAAACGGATCCAAGCCTGGCAGGGGAGCAAACTGCTATAGGGCTGGAGTCAGAGAGCATTATGGGTCACAAGCTGAGCTCAGAGGTCCTGGAAAGCCTCTCCTAAGACCACAGGTTTTATAACTCAAGGAAGTCCCAAAAAGCAGACCTCTTCGCTGCTTTTGCAGAGGATATACAAGACCCTGGGTCTCCAGAAGCTTCTGGCTGGCAGGAATGCTTGCCTCCGGGCATTAAGAACTGGGGTACAGGTATCCCTCACTTTTCAAAGTTCATGTTACATCTCTCTGCTTTTACAAAAGACCTCCGTTCATACCCATTTTCACTAACCAAAAGAAATCCAAAGAGAGTTTTCGGTTTTACAGCAAAGGCAAAAAGCAAAAAACCAGCATTCGCCGTTTGTTGTGTAGCAAGTTCTTCTAGAAGAGCGCACAGCCCTAGGAGAAGAGCCGCCCCACCAAGCTCTTTCCCGGGGAACTACACTCCTGCATCTCAGCGTCAAGCTACCAGGTCACACTGTGTTGGTGAGCATCTGTGTTTTATCTCCATTTATTTTGTGCATCCATTAGCAAGATGTGCCCTAACGTATCAGAAAAACCTAAGAGAGGTGTTTTTTCGTGTCTGGGAATGTTCGAATTTTTTTCCATATAAATTGATGGTAATTGCCTCTTTGCTTTATGCCACTTTGGTTTATGAACGTTTTCCTAGGAATGCTCTACTTTAGGATAGCTAGCAGAGAAACCTGTACCCACAGCCTGAGGAGGGGCACCTCCATTCCATAGCACATAGTGGAAGCCAAGGGAAGTAAGAAGGGGGAAAAGGAGAGGAAGAAGTGGGGGAGCAACTCTTCCTCCAGCTGGGAAAAGGCAGTCAGTTCAATGGGTTTGCCTTTGGGTGGGAGGATTAGCTCTCATTGCTGAGTAAATGAACCTGGAGCTGAGGGCTGGGCTGGACTTGTTTCTACCCAGGAGTCAAAGAGGAGTGAGGTCAGAGAAAGGGAAATGGGAAGGCTCTGAAGCTGGGTGGGCAAACTTTCCATATAAAGGGCTAGTTAGTCTTCGCGGACCATATTCTTCTTTGTCGCTGTTGTTGTTTTCTGCCATATCTTTAAAACTGTATTTACCATTCGTAGCTCAGGCTGTGGCTGGATTTGGTTGCCAGTTATACTTTTGCCAACTCCTGCTCTAAAGAAATAATCTGTAAACCTCACTATTTTCCCTGAGTTTGACCCTACCCTCCTCTCCGGGGTTGCCCATTTAGCCCGAATGAGGCCCCAAGGAGTTGGAGAGATGCCCTGGCGAGGAAAAGGCATATAGTTCTGACGCTGGTGATGCTTTGTGAAATCTGAAGTATGTTCCACTGAGGAGCTACAGGACTTACTCTTTTTGGCAATCTGAAGGTTTGCTCTGGGGATTTTTATGCCATGCACAGCTGCACACATGAGCAACTCTGCAAGAATTCTGTTTCATGCCACATTCCATTTGGAAACTTATGCCTAAGACAATATTACAAAGCAATGAAACTCAGTGTTGCTCTATTTGAGGGAAAATGGAGGAGCAACCTTTCCCACTCAGTACCCCAAAATGGAATATCTCAATGTCTTTGGGAAGAACCTACCCACAGCAGGAAGAAGCTGTACTTTTTTTTTTTTTTTTAAGTAATCTCTATACCCAACGTAGGGCTTGAACTCACAACCCTGAGATGAAGAGTCGCATGCTCTATCGACTGAGCCAGTCAGGTGCCCCAAGAAACTGTACTTTTTAGTAAATGAGACTCTCAGTTATAATGTCTTCTTAGAGAGCCTAGCTATACAATAAAGAAGTTCACCTATAAAAACAAGCATATATAATTTTGTTATTAGAGAGACAGTTTTGTCTTACCATCTGCCCAAAACGATCTGACACAAAACAGTCTTCTCTCCTCACCTTGAACTTGAACTGCGAGTCACTAAAATGACTTTTAAATGACAACAAAGCCTTGGTTTTAAGGCAGGGAAGTGGGGAGGGGAGGGTACTTATAAAACACTTTTTGTTTCTCACCTAAGAATTGAACAGGAAGCCATGGTTTCCAAGTAATTATTAGAACTTTCCAATACATTTAACATGAATTAATGTGTCAGAGAGACCACTTAAAATGGAATAGAGGGTAAGATTATGTTATGGGGTAATAAGTTTTCAATAGGAACATGAAGTTTGGGAAGAAAAAAAACAAGAGATCAGGGGCCAAAATAAATGCCCAGTAGGGCAGTGTTCTTTCACCATGGCTTAGACACCTGAGATGAGCCACTGGCTGGGCAGAAAAGTCTTGGAAACTATTTTACCCATCCCACAAACCCCTGCTTAATAGCAACTGTAGGAAGCACCTACTGAACTCATTGCATTTCACCTTCCCTGGGCAGCCCATTGAGATCTCCCTGATAAGGATTCCTGTGTTGACCAAGGCATGCCACCTAGACTACATATTAACCAAGAAACCATAATAAGAGAATTGCCCCACAACAAATTTTAGGAACTTGATCCTTGGAGGTTTAAACTTGGAGTGGTCTAGGTAAATTCATACTTGGAAGCTTTGAAATAAATTTTATATTGGACATCTCTTTAAATCCTATGAATTGATTAAATATACATAAACAGAGAGACAGACCAAGTAGCAGTATCTCTCATCCGCAATAAACTCCTAACTCCCTGCTTCCTTTCTGCTTTCCTTCAAAATGTTTGCACAAAGCAGCTTAAAAACCTTGAATGCCCAAACTTCTCTGAAGCCCAGATGCATGCACCCTTTTGACCCTGGGCTCTGTGTTGCAGCCACATTGAGCTTCTTCTGGTTCTGCACATGTGCTATGCTCCCTCCCACCACAAATTTTCAAGTTTTTGGGACTGCCCTCTCCCCCCATGCGGCATCCCCTCTCCTTAGTTAACCCGGTACTTCTACTCCTCCTCCAGATCTCAGTTCAAGCATCACTTTCTTGGGAAAACTTTCCTGACCCCTGGACAAGATCAAATCTCCCTATTATTCAAATGGTCTCTTTACAACAGGTTTCTGCCCCTTTACAGTGCTTATCACAATGGCCGTTTTGTATGTTTCTGTCTGATTATTTGATTTACAGTCTGTCTCATCCACTAGACCATGAGCTTCTTGATGGCAAAGATTATGCTTGTTTTATTTATTAATGAACAAGGCACAGAGTAAGCATTCAAGGTGAGCTTTCATTATATACAACTGGAACAGTAGATCAATGCTTCATTTGGAGTCTTTTGGAATGCTGTCTACAAGTTTACTACTTACAAAATTGACACACACAAAAATTAACCAATGCATAAGTATGATGCCAAAGTACTCAATCAAATTAATAGAAACACAAAAAAAGCTATTAGATAAACCTGGCATATTGTTCTGAAGGGTCACTTTATTCGTGGGGTACTGTGGGGAAGCATTTTTATAGCATAACAAAGAGATACTATAGAATTGTAAGATAAAAGAAAATTTAAAGACCTTTGAGCTGTGGGCAGAGCATTTAGGACATGCTCTTCAGACTTAACCCACCCCCATTCTTAACCAGCCTCCAGGGGCACAAGGTCCACCATTAAGTATAGCATAGTGGGAATGTTGACAAGTGCTTAAAAAAGAAGATTATAAAACACATCCTAAATATGGAAAAAGGATTCCTTTCTCTCTAATCTTATTAAAATGTGAGATTAGAATATTAATAATAAGTAATATCCATGCCCACACCCTAGCAATTTCTTAAGCCTAAATCAGAATGTGGTAAAACATTGTTTTCTAAAGTGCATAGTCTCAGCTTTAAATATCTCTATCTATCTCTATCTCTATCTCTATCTATCTATCTATCTATCTATCTATCTATCTATCTATCTATCT